>NC_051160.1:99728338-99775838 GCF_013339745.2 Dermacentor silvarum
TAATGTGCGACTTGCTTTTGAACCGCATTAACAGTCATTTCACACTTTTCAACTTTTTCTTTGTAGTCTTTGAGTGTTGCAAGCGTGTTCTCAATGAGAGACAGGCATGTTTGGACGCCCTGCATTCCGATTTGAAGTTCAGTTTGGGAAGCCTTAATTTCTGTGACGGTATGTAAAATCCGCTGCAGAACATCGAAATCAGGATTAAGATTACCCTTTACATCAGAATCAGGACCTGGGTTTTCCTCCATGTCGCCACACATAATCAGCAATAAGTGAACCATACGAGATACATTCATACAACATGACCACAAAAAGGCAGGGCTCGGCAACACCACAAGGCATGCACAGCTAGTTATAAAACACTTCGTAGAACGATATTTTTCACCAACCTATACACAGCAGAGCACGAAAGTTAGCATCGTGCTCCTTGCGGTGCCACCGAGCCCACTGAAGGTTGGAAGCAGGCGTTGCCCCGATTTATGCTGTTCCTGGGAGGTCGCTGGAGTTGCTGGATTGCCGAAACATTTATCAAGATGCATCACGTGGGCGTTTCCGAGTCAAACCGCAAGAGCGATATGGTTGCAACAGGGGCCAGGCCAACTTCATACGATGCTGTCGATGTCACAGACGCAGTGTGTCCGAAGGGAGCCGGAAACGAGCCATCACCGCGCAAACCGGGTCCCAGGAATACCTGTACACAGTAGAGCACGAAAGTTAGCATCGTGCGCCTTGCGGTGCCACCAATCCCACTCTAAGAGAATGAACGCACGGGTGTGGATAAGTCCTGCTTAACAAGTTCCTAGCTGTCATTCAATATAAACGTCTCGTTTGGGGACAGCATGTATATCTGCTAACTTGATTCAGGCAAAGAAAACTTTTTTGACAGTCTCACCGTGTTTGCCAACGTTGGTGTTTTCAACCCATTAAAACTGGGTGCCCCATGTGGTACCACACTTCTTCAACGAACGCAACATATCCGCACATATCTCTACGTGTATGTGAGGTATGCCGTTCCTTTAATAGTTTCATTATTGTCGTTATGCTAGTGCACCGGATAACTGAAAGCAGCCGTTTATAATATACAAGCTGCCGAGTTGAGCGGTCATACATTTGGGAACGGCATTACATTTATGTATGAAATATAGGGTAAGCGTGACATGTTTTTCTCGGAAATCAAACTCAAGAATAATTTATTTTGTTTACACCCATAGAAAAAAGCCGAAGAACGCAGCCACATGCTTCTATTTCTTTTTTAATTTGAACAAATTCTTGGGTTTTACGTGGCAAATCCATGATATGATTATGAGGTTTAGTTTTCCCCACCTGGGCTTCTTTAACGCGCCCCTAAATAGAGGTACTCGAGTGTTATTCCATTTCGCTCCCGTCGAATTCCCCGCGACCTGGATAGAACCCGCGAGCTCCAGTTTATAGCAGCCCAACGCCGTATCCACTAGATAGCCGCTAATTATGCTACCGTGCCAGCTTCCTTTGTTCCCCCCTTTTTTTCTGAAGTATTAACTGGGGAAAAAATTGCCACATACGGCTTACAGCCAAAGATTAGCATATAGAATGACTAAAACTGTTTTCGGCGCTCGGGGTCCTTCCGCAATAAATGACCCCGTACCAATTACTCCGCATTCTGTTACGCAAGGCGGAAACTTGAATGCAATTTTGCGCTGCAGTTTACCTTTTTTTATCTATAACAATGCTTCCCGTAAATCTGAGTACAAGGCGCCGGATGGGGCAATTATGCTGTATACTTGTTTGAAGCGGCAAGCAGGAAGGTTACACGTGTTTCTCCGTCTGCGTTACGCAAGACCTACTGATGGAAAACTATATGCGAAACAATACACACGAGAGATACATGCTGCTTGAAGAACGAGAAAAATATTTGTTCTGCAAAGGGAACCGTACAATAACACAGTAGAATGAAAGCCGACACTGCGGCCGCAAAGCACGCGCATCACCGAGCGGCATTAAAAAATAAAGGAGAGAAAGCAAGGAATTTATTCTTAAGGCAAAAAATACATGTCATATGCAATTATGAACACCATTTGAGCGGTCTGAACGCAAATGCCAGCGCGCGTAGTACGAATGACCCTGCCAAGATGTATCGCAGCAGTTTCGAACGGCGCGACCTTGATGCGGCCCAATCTACTTCGATCGCAGCGCCGCCACAGTATTTTTCCACATCGGGCGCCTCACTGCAAAGCATGCGCCGCCCCAGCCACTCGTCCCACTCGACCGTATTCTAGTACACTCTAGTCGGGGCAAAGCGCTAATTCACAGAAGACGTTTGTTCTATGACGGTGTATACGGGCCGGTGTAGCGATTTAGAAACTTCTCACAATGGTCACGGGTTCGAATGGGGGTCCATATAAGAACTGTATCGCCTGGGCGGAAGGATACCACACGTTGTTTCCCGTCACAGAGAAGTTTTCTAGCTGCCTGGGCGGCGTCCGTGTTGGTGCGGGCAGTATAGTGAAGCGCTCGACTGGCTATCGCTCGCACTACGCTTGACTGAGATACGCGCTTACGCGGACCCCTGAAGGCTGAGATAAGAATGTTGCCTGCCGTCGGTTGTTTCGGATTGCTGAATTTCCCCTTGAACCGACAACGGATAAAAAATATTTGGGTTTTATCCCGAAAAAAAAATAAAACATAAGGTCGGTTACGTTTTCGTTCCGGTCAACAACATCGTTTTCTTTCGTTTTTTGTTTTGTTTTCGTTTTCGTTCCGTTCCGACACACTGCCCAGATGACGCCGTTGTCGAGTCACAAACAAATCAATGGGAGGTAAATTTAGCCTCTCGGTCGGCCTTTGGTGAGGCGTAGCTCACGCGTACGTTTAGTAATCCATCAACTCGAACCTAAGTAAAATCTGTTCTTTGTTGTATTGCAGGGCGCGTTGTGGAGCCACGTCACAGAGCTGCTTGCGCCGTGACCGGCATGGCCCGCAACGCGCCCTTACCCCGGAAGCTCCGCGACGACGGCAGCTTCCGGGGGGTAAAATCTTCTTCACGCCCCGTCACTGCGCCGATGATAAAGGCCATGCTGGTACACGTGCTTTCTGTTGCCGGTGTGCCACAGACAACTCGGACTGACCCGGCCGCTCTATCGAAACGTACGAACTTGGGGAATCTAACAGTCTCCTCAGCGCGCAAAGATGCAAAAATTATTTTACCTAACGAATGGCACGAACGTGAATCATAACAATATACCAAGTTATGTAGGCGCCAGATTTCCAGGAAACTTCAGCAGTACCAGCTGTCAACACGAAAACGCGAGCGCGCGAACTGGGAGCTTCGTCTTCCTTCCCTGCAGTGCAGTTAAGAGAACAAAAGAGTCTTGTGTGTGTTCGTTAACGAGACGAGACGAAGACGGGGAACAATGTTGGGATCTCGTAGTAAAGATTACTTCATTTAATTTCGTTAAATATCTCATTTAATTAACCTAATTTAAGATCTCATATGTGTGGCCAATTCTCCTCGTGCTTATGTGCCATGTTGAAAGTAATTAACATCAACTTCAATGGCACAATTTAGTGTTTTTTCCTTTCATTTACTCGTCGTCATCCCATTATCCTGCCCTGATACCGTTGTCATGCTATCGCCGTCGTTGTGTCGTCGTCACACAGTTTTCGTCATACATATTAGTAGTCATCATACCCTGGTCGCGATTCCATCGTCGTCCCGTTCTCGTTTTATTGCGATAGCCATTATATGGACACTCAAAGAGGATTTCTGCCGTCGGCGTCATCGTCGCCGTTGCCGTCGCCGTTGCCGTCGCCGTGAGGTTCCGTATGACGTCAACGGCGACGAAATCGTCGCCGCGCGCCGGACGCTGTATGTGCGAGTGAAAGTGGGCGAGGGACGCGCGCTTTCACGGGGAGCGAACGCACGGCGGAGGACAAACCCGCGTTCTGCGCCGTGCTCCCTGAAGGGCTGCAGAATTAAAGGCTCATTCACACCGGCGACTGACAGCGGTCGCGCGACCAAGTTGGTCGCAAAGCGACCAGTCGCAAATGGTCGCAAATGGTCGCTTTTCTCGAAAAGCGACCATTTTGGGCCAGTCGCTCCCTGCGCGATTTTTCAGTCGCGCGACCGTGGTCGCAAAGCTCCTCAACCAATCAGCGTCGCGCCGAAAGTGATGTGTGTCGTCGTCCACGCCAAATGCAATGTCCACGTCACGATATGCAGGCTACAGGCCGGTAATTGGTGTCTTGTCTTGTTATTCTGGGACGCAGCAGTTGCAGCAACGTGTCGAATGTACGCGGTCGCATTCGCTGGAAGCTAAACAGCAGGAAAAGAAAGCACAACACAAACCCTTTTTCCAGCTGCCGTTCGTCGGATGAGCACGCCACCCAAAGGTGAACAGCGGGTGAACAGCTTTGCTTTAATATTATGCACCGAATTACACGCAATGCGAACTAGAAATTACAACTTGCTCTCGATAATACTCGTTGTCATGCGCACAAAGTTCGGGCAGGAGGCGGCTTGCGTGGCCGGTCACTTCACGCGAGCGGAGGCGCGGGCGCATCCACGAGCGTGGCGTTTTCCACAGCTGACACCCCGGCGGAGCACATCAGCACAGGGACGACGTCTTCCTGTTCGCTCGAATCAAAATCCAGCCATCGCTCGAATCAAAATCCATGGCTGTTGCGAAACGCGAAACCAATTTACACAGTGCCAGCGAAGTGCGCGCTAACTGCGTAGATCCCTAGAATTCTCGCTGAAGAACGAGAATGTCCGGGATTGCGACTTGCAGGTCGCGCTCAGCCGGGCTTGCCGGTGTGAACATCAGTCGCCTTCGGTCGCTTTTTGTTCGCGAGTCGCAAATGGTCGCGCGACCTCCTCAAGTCGCCGGTGTGAATGAGCCTTAAGGGTCTCTTTCCTCCTTTACAATAACCATATATATTTAGCAAACGCAACTTCTTCCGTCGCGCGAAAGGTCGTGGCCGGACGGGAGGGAGGCAGGCAGGGAAGGCGACGTTTAGCTGCGGCACCAAATGCGTATTTATATAAAAAAGTTGTCGCAGTTTCACCTGAAAGGCGAAGCATCAATTGCGATAGCAAATTTGTAGAGAGCTATACGGAGTAATGATAGTAGCTTTATCAGCTGTATAAACTTGGACATGCAGCAGCACCGGCAACACGCAGAACTGTTGTCGACGCCGTCAGCGTTATTCCCGCGTTCGCTCAAAATGCGTGCGGCGTTGGTTACTGTTGCCGGAGCCTCTGATATAAATAGGCACTTGGTGCTGCAGCTAAACGTAGCTTCCCTTCCCTCCCCCCCCCCCCCCCCCCCAAGGCCTTTCGCGCGTCGGAGGAAGGCGCGTTTGCTCCACATATATGGTGATTGTGAAGGGGGAACGAGACGCCTACTTCTGCAGCCCTTAAGGGAGCAAGGCGCAGAACGCGCGTTTGTTTTCCGCCGTGCGTTCACTCCCCGTGAAAGCGTGTGTCCCTCACGCCCTTTCACTCACACATACAGGGTCAGTGGTGAGCCCGTTTCTCTTCAACCTCGCCCTGGCCCGGTTGCCTGCTGCACTGCCGACCGACCCTCACTACAAGGTGGAGTGCTCCATCTACGCGGATGACATCGCCCTGTGGGTGCGGGGACCGCCGCAGTCAAGCCGCCACGTGTGCCTGGCCCTCCAGAGAGCCCTGGACACCACGGCCGCCTACCTGGGAAGCATCGGACTCTTGGTTTCGACGGGGAAGACGGTGGCCCTCCTCGTCCACCCGAGAGCAGCGGCACGGCGCTCAGCTCCCCGGCTGCAGCTGGAAGGCGTGCGCATCCCATGGAGTACGACTGTGTCGTACCTTGGGCTGCGCATCGACCACCGGCTAACCTGGAGACCGGCAGTCGGGGCCATGCAGACCCAGACCATTAGAGTCCGCAAGGCCGTGTCGCAGCTCCTTGCTCATGGAGAGGGCTGCTCGGTGAAGTGGGCCCTGCGGCTCTACGAGGCGGCGGCCACATCACGCCTGCGGTACGCCCTCCCGCTGGTGGCGCTGCCGCCACGCCGCCTCGAAAAGTTGGAGCTGCAGCACCGGGCGGCCATCCGACTCTGCCTGGGCGTCCCCCGGAGCTCCCAGATTGCCGCTACCCTTGCGGAGGCTGGAGCATGGCCCCTGTCGCTCCTCTTCCTGCAGCAGGGGCTGAGGCACGTCGACCGCCTCCACCATGCTCCTGATGGCAGAGGCCTGCTGCGTCGCCTCCAGTCCCGGCCTTCCTCAAGGATGGGTCAGCTGTGCCGCCTCTACGAGGAGGTGGTTGGCAACCCACCGCCGAATGCGGTACAGCTGCCCCCACCGCAGAGGCCTCCTGTCCCCATCGCCACGGAGCTGCCCGGGATTTCGAAGAGGCGCTCGCCCGCTTGCGCCCTGCAGCAGACGGCCGCCTGCCTCCTGGACGAGACCCTCGGAGACCATACGTCGACGGTTCGGTGGTACCGGACACCGGCTCTGCCACGGCGGCCTGCACGGCACCAGCCCTGCAGAAGAGCAGGCAGTGTCGACTGCCCAGACACGCCAGCTCGACTGCAGCGGAGGTGGCAGGCCTCCACCTGGCCGTCGACCTACTCTCCGAGGATCTTCCTGGGGTACCAGCGGCCATCCTCTGCGACTCCAAGGCAGCCCTCCTCGGCCTGCAGAGGCCAGAAAGCGCCAGCCTTGGAGTCGCACTGCTGTCTACCCGGCTGACAGCGCTGCAGGACGCAGGCCACCCGGTGTCCCTGCACTGGATCCCCGCCCACGTAGGGATCCCGGGCAACGAGGCAGCCGACACCCTGGCGAAGGACGCCCACCACACCACTGTGCCCCTCAGTCGGGCCGTGACGGAGGGCGACTTCACTGGACTGAGGCTGCGGCGACACCTGGCGACCCACCACCCAGACAAACGGGTGGCACTGGGATGCCCCCACGACCACTCCCCCAGCGAGGCCTGGCTCGCAGGGAGACCTCGCTCCTTCTCCGGCTCCGCATCGGCTGCAGCTGGACGGCAGCACGCAGCTACCGACTGGGACGAGCGACGTCCCCGGCCTGCAGCTCCTGCGGGGAGCCGGAGACGATCGAACATCTCCTGCTGGCCTGCCCGGCGTACCTCCAGCAGCGGGGCCCACTCCTGCAGGCGTTCCGCCGCCTGGGCCTCCCCTCTGGCAAGGAGGAAGATCTCCTCTTCCCCGGCCGACACCACCTTTCTGCACTTCGAGGCGTCGTAGAGTTCCTTGACTCGTCAGGGCTCTCCGCACGCCTCTAAGGACATTTCTACAAGCGGGAAGGCCTCACGGCCTCCCACCCCACCCCGGGCCTGACCGGCCTGGCACAACACCCCTGCAGACTCTGCAGCACACCAAGGCCTTCCATCTCGGCCTGATACGTGCCGCCTATGCCTGCCGGTTTTGCTTCGCCCAGCCATGGCGACTCCACTCTATCCCTTCTTTCGCTCCCACTTACCCCTCCCCGTTGGCGCTGAGCCGTGCTCCCTCAAGGGCTGCAGAAGATAGCGCCAACCTTTCCCTTTCCCTCAAGAACCACTTATCATCATCACACATACAGCGTTCGGCGCGCGGCGACGATTTCATCTCCATTGACGTCATACGGAACCTCACGGCAAACGGCGACGACGACGCCGACGCCGACGGCAGAAATCTGCTTTGGAGTGTCCATATAATTGCTATCGCAATAAAACGTTGCGAGGCAAGAAGGTGGTAAAGACTTCCGACGCTGCTCGATGAGTTTCTCGTTCTGATCTCGTCGAAAACCTCCGAGCCGCCCCCAGAGGCCCTGGCAACAGTCACCAACGCCGCGCGCGTTCGGTGCGAACGCGGGCAGAACGGCGACGGCGTCGACACCAGTTCTGCGCGTTACTGGTGCTGCTGCATGTCCAAGTTTATACAGCTGATAAAACTACTATCCTTACTCCGTATTCTCTACTAAGTTGCTATCGCAATTGATGCTTCGCCTTTCGGGTGAAACTGCGACATTTTTCTTTACCTTTACCATCGTCATCACTTCTGAAACGCTATTCCATTTTCGCCATGCCATCGTCGTCATATCGCCTCGTCGTTTCATCGACGTCATTCTTTCTCCGTAGTTTTGTTGTCCTAATTGTGCTGTCATTCAGCGTGACTATTCCATCGTCTTCATTTGGTCCTCATCACCCTGAGCTGTCATGCATCAGTTGTCATCTCGTTGTCGTCATGCTGTAACGTCATTCTTTCTTCGTCATTCCTTTGTTGTCACTGCGTCGTCGACGTCATGTCGTAATGCTCATGGGCGACCTTGGTAAGCGAGGGCCACAGCTAAGTGGGCTGATGCTGGATACAGTGTATGTCACATATATACTGACGCAACGGGAGTCTCAGAATGCCCGCAACAGACTTTTAAATAATCGTGACTTTAGTAATAAGGTTTTTCGCTAAATGGCTTGAATGCGCTAATCGCACTATCGTCGACACAGTCACCGTGGAATGGTATCTGCCGCGTTGTTGTTTCGCTTGTTTGTATAGAAGAAGGCTAAGCTAAGCGAGATGGCATGTATTCGTGTCGAAATTACAATTCTTTATTTCGCGGTTGAAATTACAACCGCTCAGAACACGAATCGAGATAACCCCGCTGATGGAAAGATCGTCATCGTATTGGCTAGAACGGGCCCTGTTTTTTTCATTAAATGTGGATTTATATTTTTAATTCTTCACTAAAAGTCGCGAAAATTACCTTTGGTGCCCCACGCGGCATAAACATGAACGTACTTATGAGGTCTACCACTGAGCTTCTACTAAAGTACGCGGTTCCTGATCTTTTTATTAATATTGCAATCTAGTAACATTCTTTTCATTTTCAGTTTTTGCTAACTTACGAGTACAATTTGCAGATAAGCCTTCGTTTGTAGTGAGCAGAACAGTGGCACAGCCTTCGCTTTGGTTTTCATGAACGTTGACTTAGCTCGTCTATCGACAGAATAGCGACGCCGGGGGCCAGTCAGCCATGACGTAGGCGTGTACTTGGGAAAAAACGCGGCACAACTGTAAGAAAGGTCTGTATAACGCAAGCTTATTGTACCAGTCTATTTACCTTTAAAAGTGGTTGGAAAGGTGACAATATGGGTGGTTAACGACAGTTGCACTCCCTCCTGTAAAAGCAGGTTGATGGGAGGCTTTCACAATTTGCGAGGCGAGCTATCGGCATCGCTATCACTTCTCAGCGTTGCTGGAGGCGGGAATCTTATTTTTTTTAGAGCCTGCTCAGATCAAAGAATTCTGCTTACAAAATATCCACGCGCTTTTGGAAGTAACCGCTGCAGGGGGTGTAAACACTACCGAGGATGAGCTTTTCGTTGCGCCATAAAAGACTGGGTCCATAAAAATTGGTTTTCAGTACCTTTAAAAGTACCCTAGAGACCAACCGAGCAAGCAGCACCTTTCCTTCTCGTCTTCTCTTATCTCACAAAGAAAAAATCGTCATCATCATCAGCCTATATTTATGTCCACTGCAGGACCAAGGCCTCTCCCGGCGATCTCCAATTGCCCCTGTCTTGCGCTTGCATATTCCAACTTGCGCCTGCAAATTTCCAAACTTCATCATCCCACCTGGTTTTCTGCCGTCCTCGACTGCGCTTCCCTTCTCTTGGTATCCATTCTGTAACCGTAATGGTCCACCGGTCCACCGGTTTTCCATCCTACGCATTACATGGCCTGCCCAGCTCCGTTTTCTAGGTTAGAAAAGAAAAAAAAATACTTGTTTTATAACCCTACCGCATTAGGCAAAATGCTTTTAACGGGTAACTTAAAGGTAGACTAAAATATCGTGAGCCATTCCACTCAGTGAAGATGGGTGGCCAGCGAAGCTGTTAGCACACGACACAGGCGACACAGAATGGGGAGGCCGCGTATAGTCCGGACTTCCGAGTAGCAATGCGCCTACGAAAAGCGACGCCAGTAACAGAGACGAGAATGCAATCGTCGCCGGGAGTGCGCCGGCCTCCCCATTACGACGAGAGAAGACCAGTAAAATTCAAAATGGAGAACGGCACCTTGTCTTACATACACGCGCGATAGTGACACCAGCCCGGGAGAGTGGCAGGAAAGTAGACACGCAAGCGGTTCGAACGCCGACAAAGAGAGGGCGGTGCGAACGTAGACATGGCCGACGCGGGTCGGCCTTTTGGGCTAAGATCCGATCGTAGCATCTGTTGTTATCCTTGCTCCTGGGACCTCTTTGGATCCCACGTGTGATAAGGGTAGTTCAAGGGCGCGTTAGAGGTACCGGAGCCCACCACCCGGAGTCCACAGGGTTATGTGCCATTGTCATTGGAGCCTTTCTGCACCATCACCAGGATCGGCCAACATTTTTGCACCAGGCCCGGCGCGCCGCAATAGCCAGTGGGGCCCTGGAAGAGGGGCCCACTGTGATCAAGCACGATCTTAATTTAAATAAAGCTGTCTCTCTCTCTCTCTCTCTCTCTCTGCACACGCACACGAAATATGCACGGAAGCCTAGCTATAAACAGCTTCGCTGTAAAATATGAAATGCATTCCTTAATTATTTATATCATAGCTCCACCACACCAGCTGCCACCAAAATTTTCGAAAAAATTGATTAAAACGGTGGGGATTTTTTTTTCGACCTGCATTTTTTCTGAAAGTTCTTTCTAAAAAGTGACACCAGCATTGCCTATAACGCTTTTATTGCTCTTGCCGAAAAAAAAATGCCAAAAACAGTTTGTATTATCTAATAATTTTTCAAAATTGCAAGATAGTGCAACCATTACTTGCACATATACGAAAGACCAAAAGCGAAAATGAGAGCTGCATAAAGTAACGTATGCCGTGTAGCATACAGGCGATCCAGTGAATGCGAAACGAGTTCCGAGAAGCAGATTGTGATGTCTAAACGACCAGAGTTCCACGTGCTGGCGCTACGGCCTGACTCATCATCTGTGATAATTCAGTCAAGTTGAATTCTTCATTACTTTGACTGGGCTGCAACTAAACATCGTCACTGAGACGATCCTCACCGAAAAAAATAACTTGCAGTATGTTTCATGGCCAGCTCGCAATAGCGCAGCCCGAGACCTTGACGCGACGTTAACCTAGCGAAGAAATACTACCTAAACGCTTTAAAAAACAACCTTTTGAAAATATTTTGCAGTGGCAATGTGTTTTTCTTTTAATTACCGTGAACATTTCGAAAAACTTGGCGAAAGTTAATGACGAATCAACTCGTCACCCAGACTCCATGCTGGGGTCCCGTGCCCAGCTATCGACACAGGACGCCATGCTGCAAATCAAACAGCAGATCCTAGACAATAACCGATTGTGGGATTTTACGTGCCAAAACCACGTTATGATTATGAGGCACGCCGTAGGGGGGGCTCCGGAAATTTGGACCACCTGGGGTTCTTTAACGTGCACCTAAATACACGGGTGTTTTCGCATTTCACCCCCATCGAAATGCGGCCGCCGTGGCCGGGATTCGATCCCGCGACCTCGTGCTCAGCAGCCCAAAGATCCTAGACAATAAAACAAGATCGACTAGGGCGATACTAGGATTAGACCTAAAAAAAGCCTTCGACAAAGCAGCGCATGCAGCTATATTAAATCAGATAAGCCAATTAAGCTTAGGATTGAGAGCATATAATTATGTCAAGGACTTTCTAACGGACAGAACGGCATCCGTTGTAGTGGGAGAACTGAGATCTGAGGAGAGACACATGGGTAGCGCTGGCACCCCGCAGGGTTCAGTCATATCACTCATGCTCTTCAATCTAATAATGATAGGACTCCCGCAACGGCCTAACTCTGTACACGGAATACATCACTCCTTATATGCAGATGATATCACCATCTGGGTGTCGGAAAGTAGCGACGGAGAGATAGAGCAGAGAGTCCAGGACGCCGTCGACACGATCGAGGAGTATCTGGAAGGTACTCGCCTCGAGTGCTCGCCGGACAAATCCGAACTCCTCCTGTATCGACCCACGCTCAAAGGCAGACCACCCAAGGGCTACAACCGGAACCGCGCCTACGAAGAAACCCAAATTCGCACCAAAAACGGCAGGACTATCCTCATAGTGGAACAGATCAGAATCCTAGGACTCATCATCGAATCCAAGGGCACTAACGGAGAAACCGTCAAGAGGCTAGTAACTAAAGTCACCAACGCAATAAGGCTGATCAGGAGAGTCACACATAAACACCTGGGAATGAAAGAAGCCAACGTCGTCAGACTTATATATTCCTTCGCCATAAGTCACATTATATACGTGGCGGCATAACTCAATTGGTATTCAGCCGAAAAAGCTAAGATCAACTCACTCATACGAAAGGCTTACAAGCAAGCTTTCGGCCTTCCAGATAGCACCAGCACCGAGCGACTACTTTCAACTGGGTGTACACAACACGTTAGAGGAGCTGATAGAGGCTCAACAGATTGCTCAGTTGGAGAGACTAGCCGGTTTTTGCACGGGCAGGAGTATCTTCAAAAATTAGGGATAAGCTATCACAATCAACAAGGATGTAAAGTGTCGGTCCCCAAGTTAATCAGGGAAAAGATCCAGGTCCCCATTCTGCCCAAAAACATGCACCTCAAACTTGATCAGGGAAGGAGGGAAACCAGAGCTAAAGCTCTACTAAAGGCATACGGTAGAGACAAGGAGGCGTTGTTCGTGGACGCAGCTGAGTACCCGAGTCACGAATCCTACGTCGTAGTACTGATAAACTCCGACCACGAGTACATAAGCGCGTGCTCGATATGCACTAATAACAGTGAAATTGCAGAAGAAGTAGCTATCGCTCAGGCCTTAATTTCACCCAAATGTAGATACGTTACCAGCGACTCGTAGTCGGCCATCAGAAACTATGCACGAGGAAGAATATCACTCGAGGCCGCTAACATACTCCACAGGAAAGCACAGTTCATATCATCAGAGGAATTCGAAGACAGATACATCATTTGGTTCCCAGCCCACACCTCCTGTGAGTCCCTCGCTCCCAACCTCAACGAGGAAGTCCACCGCGTCGCGCGAGGTCTCATTTACCGCGCTCGCGAAGAAGCTTCCCCGAAGGAACGGGAGGGGAGACCTGGAAGAAGGACAGAATATTCAGATTCTGCGACGTCACCCGCTTCTACCAAAAGTCGAGGTGCATATTCCCACCTCCTAGCTCCGAATTAGACAGATCTCAGGCGGTTGACTGGAGGCGACTTCAAACTAGAACCTTCCCCAACCCAGTGCACCTACATCGCATCTATCCCGAACTATATCCAGGTGACATGTGCAAATTATGTAGAACACATTCTATGGGATTGTGCACATATTCAAGATAAAAAAAGCAGTCTCCCCAGAACAGCTTGGGGCGCGGTGGAAAGCCGCGCTGATCAGCTCAAATCTGCAAGATCAACTATGGGCCATCCAGCGAGCTCGAGAGGCGGCCGGGAGGTAGGGTCTTTCTACCGCCCCTGGCGCGGCCTAGGCCCAGGCCTCAATCCGCTGGTCTCAAAAAAGTTGTTTCACTCACTCAATCACTCACATCAACTCGTCATCGGCGCCAGAGGACATACATTGTCATGACGAGTTGACTGGTTATCGGCAGTTAAGAGGTACACAAGGGCGGATTGAACAGTCAACAGTACACCTCGTCGTCTCTCCTATCCAATCACCACTGGTTGAAAATCGCATAAATGCAAGGCCAGTCAGGCCGGACGTAAAAAATATGTCGCAGTTTCGCCCGAAAGGCGAAGCATCAATTGCGATAGCAAATAAGTAGAGAACAATTCGGAGTAGGGATAGTAGTTTTATCGGCTGCATAAACTTGGACACATTCGCTTACTAAATGAATTAACAAGCGTGTTGTCAGCGCGCACAAGCAAACATGAATAGATCACACTGAATGACCGCAGACAACGACTGTCAAAACGCTGGCAGCAAGCGCAGCCTGCCGCAGCGGGCGAAGGTTCGTGCGGTCTCGCTTCAATGGAAACTGAGCGGCGAATGCACAGCGCATACAAAGGTCAGATCCGCGTGGAGATAAGAGACGGTGCGGGCGACCGCCACAGCCGGGCAAAGTACAAACTCAGTTGGCAGAGTAGAAGCTGCCCCCCCCCCTTCCCTCCCGCACTTTCTTCCCGTCTTCTTGGTTTCGCGTGGGAGATTGAGTGGCCAGTTACCCTATGCGCTCGGTTGCAAGATACGCATTTCGTACCGCATCACAGCGTCGCCCCGCCTCCCTCCCTCCTATACTTCCACAGCCTTTCGCGCGACGGTCGCGTTTGGTTTCCTCCGTGTGTTCGCTCTCCGTGATAGCGCGCGTCCCCCGCGCGCTTTCACTCGCGCATACGGCGCGCGGCGACGACTTTATCGCCCTTGGACTTCATACGGAACTTCGTGGCGACGGCGACGACGACGACGACTACTACTAGTACTACTACTACTACATACTACAGAGGAGGGACAGACCCACACCTAAGGAGCTTCTCCCCTAAAAGATAATCACGCACATAAACATAATGTATCTGCAGCCTGCCCTCAAGTTTGTTCGCAGCAGCATGCAAGTGAGTGCGGTGGAACAGCGTTAGGAACAACATGGCCGCCGAAATGAGCGCCGACCAATGAGATTCCTCGGCGGTGCTTCAAGGCTTGTCGCTACTTAAAGAAAGCAAAAAAAATATCTAGGGACTTTAGTGATACCATGCGAAAGCGGTATCCACCTACAGCGATAAGATATATCGGGCTAGTTGGTTCATACTTAAAGAAGGGTAAACTGCACGATAGGAAGAAACACATACGACGAAGCGTAGAAGCTGCGTTTTTAAGTGTCGTGTGTTACTTCCTCCCGCCTAAACTTTTCACGCAGTTTACTTTTACCATACAGCAGATTGGCACGTTTTCTCGCTGCTTTTACGTGCTGAACACTTTGGTCTGGGGCAGTTATACGCCAGCTAGCGAGACCAAATTTGTTATCCACAAAAGTAACAGCAAACTTTCTTGTAAACAAATGAACGCTTTATTACAGAAAACGAAGTAAAAACAACAACTGTATGCCCCTGTATATAGCTAAGACAAACTGTCAGAAAAGACATAATCTAGGCAAATGATTTGGGCATACGTGGAAACCAACTCCACCTACAGCAGCTTAGCACGTCTCCTCGCTGCCTTTACGTCAAGACTGGATCCCCGCCGCTGCTCCAGGAATCTTGCCTAAGAATGGATTTTTATGCAAAGTTCCTGCAAGGTATGCGTGTATGCATGCGCGTGACTAAATAAAAATTAGCGTATCTTGCACAAGTGGCGCAAGGCTAAAGAAACAGCGGAGCTGATCGGCACCTAGCTGGTCCTGGCTTTACGGGTTATGCTTTTCCGGAATTTATTGATTATTGAACGATTATCGATAACCTATTGAGTGACTATCGCAAGGTATTGGCCACGTATTTGGGCTAAGCTAATCACTACCAAGTCACCCCAGCATTTTCTGGAATTTCTTGATTATTGATCGATTATTGATTAGCTATTGATAGGCTATCACAAGGTATTGGCTACGTCTTCGGGCTAGGCTAAGCGCTAACCAAGTCATCCCCGGCATTTCCCGGAATTTATTTATTATTGATCCATTAGCTATTGATTGGCTATCGCAAGGTATTGGCCACGTATTTGGGCTAGACTAAGCACTACCAAGTCATCCCCAGAATTTCCCGGAATTTATTGTTTATTCGATTATCGATTAGCTATTGATTTGCTATCGCAAGGTGATGCGAGGCGCATCTGTGCGCAGTGACGTCATCGCTAGGCGAGTTTTTGCGAACACTACGCGGGGAAGCAAAAAGCTTAAACAGCTCCGCTGTTAAAAATTTAATGATGCGTGCACTCAGTTCCTGAAAGCGCAAGGGCCACCCAACACGATTCAGCGTATTCTCTGACAGCTCTTCTAAGATGGCCCAGAACAGGTCACCAAACATCTCTCTTCGTTTGCGTTTTTTTTTTTCCCGGTTGGTTCGACAGATACGAGGGAAGGTTCGGGAACACTTTCGGCACCGCACCCTCGGCAAGTGTCCACTTGTCTCGTGGCACCTCAACCGTCTATCCATTGATAATATGCACAAATACTTAAAGATGTCCTGCTCATGAAAGTGTAAATCAGACACCATGGATTTCGCAGAGAGTTCCCGGTCGGCACGAGGAATCGCTCTGTTCAACGCCGAGCGAAGTGTCGCATTGCTGGGAGCACACAAGAAGGGGCGCGCCGAACTGTCGACATCGTTCGATAGCCGTTTGTTGCAGTCAAGAACGCAGCACGTCGGCATCGTCTGCTAATATCCTTAACAAACGCGGCGAAGGCTACAGTTTCGCGGATGACATGCTTCCTGAAATCCGCCGTCGACAACCAACCACAGAATACAACAACGCTGCACCGCGTGTTTCGTCCGGCCAGTTCGCGTAGCAGTCTAGTGGGGAAATGAAGCTGGGTGCGACGGCAGCGCCATGAAGGCGCGGGCGGGTGGCGGTTCCGCGCAACGCCGCCGAGTTTTACAACTGAAGCTAGTCTAGTAACGTTGACTGCTCCGGTACGCAAGGCAGACGCCGGTTCGTACTACAATTTGGTTGCCTCAGGATTTATGCGCGTTGGTGTGCTTTTTCCTGCACATTCTCGCGTGCATTTTGTGTGTGTGTGTGTGTGATCGTGTGTGTGATCGTGTGTGTGAGCAGCTTGCCTCATGTTTCAAAGGCTTGGTGTGCGCGTGTGTGGCAGACGGTTTTTTCTAGCGGTGCGATGCCGCGAACCTCTTGTGTGCCGCTGTGCTACTCGAACGCGAGAAGAGACGCTACTGTGAAGTACCACGAATTCCCCTCTGATCTACAGCGTCGGGAAGCGTGGCTGAAGAATATTTCTCGCCAAGGGATATCAGGGAACGGAAGCAAGTGGGGGCCAAGCGACAGGTCGCTGATATGTTCATGCCATTTTACTGAGAATGACTATAAAAAGAAGAAGGTTAGGCTTTTGCTTCCGACTGCGGTCCCGACTGTGTTTCCCAGTTATCCGCAGTACATGCAAAAAAAATGTCACAGTTTCGCCCTAAGGGCGAAGCAATGAATGCGATCGCAACACAGCAATGTCATACGAAGTAAGGTGAGCGGCTTTGCTAGCAATATGAATTGTAGTAAACATGAGCTGATTAAGTAAGCAGGTGTGCTGCGGCGTAAGTAGACCGACATGAAGAGATCCTCGATGACCACGAGAAGGCGCGTGTGAAATGGTGGTGTTGATGAGAAGCGCTTCCCGTGGGCAGCGCGTGCGAAGGGACACACCTGTAGCGCTGCACTGCCGATCCGGGCAGCATTACATGTGTAGCGTGCGTTGGAAAATGTGGCCCGACTATTACTAACTGAATGAACAAGCGTGGTGTGAGCGCGCACAAACAAACATGAATAGATCACACTGAATGACTGCAGACAACGACTGTCAAAACGCTGGCAGCAAGCCCATACGCCGCAGCGGCGAAGGTACGTGCGGTCTATCGCTTCAACGGAAACTGAGCGGCGAATGCACGGCGCATAAAGGTCAGAGCCGTGTGGAGATAAGAGACGGTGCCGGCGAGCGACAAGCACGGTTGTTGGCAGAGTAGAAGTGCCCCCCCCCCCCTCCCGCGCTCCCTCCGGCGCTGGCTTCCCGCTTCCTTGCTTGCGCGTGGGTGATTGAGTGCGTTCGCTCTCCGTGATAGCGCGCGTCCCCGTACGCTTCCGCTCGGGCATGCGGCGCGCGGCGAAGATTTTATCTATAGGGAACCTCACGGCGACGACGACGGCGACGACGACGGCGACGGCAGAAATCCTGTTGAAGTGTCCATATAATTTCTATCGCAATAAAAGAATATCAGAAACACGGGGGGAGGCCGCTAGGGGGCCCGAGAGTGCGGACGCGTTTCACGTCGGCTCCGCAGATTTTCGATGTTTGTGGCGGAAATTCAGATCACCGATCGACGAAATATATCTCCAAGGATCGAGAAAGTCATGGGACTCTGCCGATACCAAGTTTTTCGCAGGTGAGCCAATTTTCTGGTCACTGCAGCGACTTTCTTGTGGTGCCACGCCAGTGGACGAACTAAGCAGAACGCAGCACTGGTCGACGCCACTGCTCCAGCCGCAGACGCGGCCGGAGACTAGGCCTAACCCAGCGAGAAGTGCGACGCCCCCTCGCGACTCGCTTTATGGCCTTATCTACGACCACAATGGACGTCGTACAGGTAGAAGGTGAAGAAATATCGCCGACAGAGATCCGTAAAGACAAGGGATGGCTCGACGCACGCGCCAAGTGTAAGAAAAGACAGACGCCCATCGGGGACGCTGACCCAGCTGCGCAGGCAGCTGCCACGTTAGCCAAGGAAGAAACGTATATAAGAAGGGCAGCCAGAACAGTGCGAAGACTCAGCATGGCTAGTAAGAAACCGAACCTGCCGGCGAACAACATCAAGATCATCGTGCGCCCTAAAGACGGCTTCAGTACCGCGACACATCGTGCGGCTCGGATCGGCGACAGCATACGCAACGCAGCCGGACTGAGTCAAGAGGAAACAAGAAGCGATATCTTTCGTGTCAACGAAAGACAGAACATAATAGTTGTCAGCACTCCATCAGAAGAGAGAGCCAGAAGATACTGTGAAATCTCCAAGCTTCGCATGGGAGACAAAGACTACGACGCGAGCGCATACGCAGCAGCGCCAGAAAATACAACCAAGGGCATCATCCGTGGGATACCCGATGAAGACACCCCTGAAGACATAGAGAGACATCTCGTTAATGAGAACAACCCAACGTTGTTGCAAGCGAAGAGGATGGGAAAGACGGCAAACGCCATCGTCGTTTTCGAAGGAAATAAAGTGCCACACTACATCTACTACAATGGAACAGAGCACCGCTGCGTGCTATACAAGAAACAGTACGAGACGTGCTACGCATGCGGCATACTCGGACACAGATCCGACGTTTGCCCCAACCCACAGAGCAAAAGATGCAGAGGCTGTGGCTGCGACGATCCACCGGTAGACCACCAATGCGAACCAAGATGTCGACTTTGCGGCAAAGACCACCAGACTGGAGATAGAAAATGCCACGCCAAGTACAGGACTCCTTATGTAGTCAAGAAACGCCGGTGGAAAAGGAGACGACGAGAAGAAGAAGAAATATCCAAAGACCAAAGACACTACAGGGAAAGAGAAGACGACTTTCCAGTGCTGGAGGAACAGAGACGAGGGCCATCCACCTCGCGCCCTGCCGGAAACGGAGACACCAACGGACAACCCAGAACCTCACAGGTGAGCTGGGCAGAAGCCGCCTCCGGGGCGCGCGCGCGGGTCGGGACTGCCACTCCTAACAGGGAAGGAGACAACGAATTTATGATGCAAATCCATAAACGACTCGAGCAATTAGAAAGCGATAACGCCAGATACATGAACATAATCAAGGAACTAAAAGAGGAAAATGCTAAACTAAAGGACGAGGTAGCTAAGAAGGACGTAATCATCCAGTTTGCGGAGAATACAGAGGAGGGCCTAGTTGGGGAGGAAACGGTACCCATACCCACGAAACGCAGGGCAGTAGAAATGGA
This sequence comes from Dermacentor silvarum, assembly GCF_013339745.2. Lineage (NCBI taxonomy): Eukaryota > Metazoa > Arthropoda > Arachnida > Ixodida > Ixodidae > Dermacentor > Dermacentor silvarum. The sequence goes on from NC_051160.1 coordinate 99,747,941, forward strand.
TCCGGCTCAAGCCGAGAGTAAAACACAGAAAAGAGAGGAAAAGATCACGAAAAGACAGGATAGACTAGAAGCTCAAATAGAAGAAGACATAAAGACAATGTGGAAAGAAGTAGAGGAGGAAAAGAACACGTGTAAGAAGGAAATGGCCGATATGGTTAGCCAACTCACGAACGCGATGCAGCAGATCACTACTACAATGCAGCAAATACAGCAGCAACTCACGGCCCTCCATATGAGGGTCGAAAACACAGAGGGGAGGATACCAGCTAGCAGCTGCGGACCCGTCAAACCGACAGGGAAACCGTACCACAGCTCTGCGGAACATAGACTATAGATAACACTGGAAAGCACAACATTTCAGAGGCAGCATGGCTAGACACGACACAAGTACTTACATGATTTGGCAATGGAATTGTAGGGGATATGCTAGAAAGCGGGGACACCTGCAACAGTACCTAATTAACAAGGAGCAACCAGACGTAATACTACTACAGGAAACTAACGTTAAGGCTAAATTATCGGGTTACAGATCATTTCACGAAACCGCCCCTCGGGACAAACCGGCCGTTGCTACGCTAGTCAAACGCAACCTGACCGTAACGCAACACGAAATAAAGTACGACACGATACCGCACTTGTTAGTGGAGATAGTTCCAACGAAGAACCGGGACGACAGTCTTTTTATTCTTAACGTGTACAGTAGGCCTCGACGTAACCACCGTTTCCGCGTCTTACTCAGGAAAGCGGCTGGTATCGCGGGTAACCGGGCTCTCCTCGTGGCGGGAGACTTCAACGCTCATCATGCAGCGTGGGGCTATAAATACACTACCCCGAAAGGCAAGAATCTTTGGGAGGACGCGCAACAGGGAGGTCTCACTCTCGTTACCGACCCCTCTACGCCTACGCGAAGAGGGAATAGCGTTTATGCTGACACCTCACCCGACCTCGCGTTTGTTAAAAATATAGGAAACGTACGGTGGACTAACACACAAGAGGACTTGGGCAGCGATCACACTGTTGTAGAGATTCAATTCACCGCGGGACCGCGCAAGACGAAAAACAAGCGACTCAAACTAGTCGAGTGGGACAAGTTCAGGCAGATCAGGAAAGAGGAGAGTAACTCCTTGGAAAACATAGACGATATCGAAAGATGGACCGAAACGCTGAGGCGGGACGTTGCGGCGGCAACGCACGAGGTCCCGCCTGAGGCGAACCTCGAGGTCTTAGACAGTAAGCTCCTACACATGTGGGAGGCTAAACGTAGCCTCCAAGCCAGATGGAAGGTACAACGACACAATAGGACTCTGCGTAGGAGAATAGCCAAACTAAATAGAGACATCGAGGAGTACGCGTTACAGCTTTGCAAGTCACAATGGGAAGAGACGTGTAACACCATGGAAAATCAGCTGGGGTTAGCCAGGACGTGGAATCTCCTCAGGTTTCTACTGGATCCAGAGCCTAGGAGACCAAAACGACACATAGGCAAAAAGTTAATAAGATAATACATGAATACAAAGGAACCAACGACGAACTCCTGAACGAGCTCAGAACGAGATACACTAATGAAGCTAGACCCGTAACGCACTCCGAATATGACGGTACACTGAACGAAGAGTTAGACAGACCATTGAGCGTTGCCGAAATACGCGCGGTATTGCACAGACTCAACACCAAGTCTGCTCCTGGACCAGACGGGGTTACTAAGAAAACGCTTAGAAATCTGGACGACTCCTCGATAGAGTAACTAACGAATTTCGTTAACGAATGCTGGGAAAAGGGACGGATTCCACGGCAGTGGAAAACCGCCCGCATAGTCATGATACGCAAACCCGGAAAACGCCTACAGCTGGAAAATCTAAGACCGATATCGCTGTCGTCCTGCGTGGGCAAGGTCATGGAGCACGCGGTTCTCGCGAGACTAACCATCTCGAGGACTGCGACCTGATCCCTCACACCATGCTGGGTTTCAGGAGGAACCTTTCCACGCAGGACGCCATGTTACAAATCAAGCACCAGGCAATCGACAGCACGACCAGATCCACCAAAGCGGTGTTAGGCCTAGATCTAAAGAAAGCGTTTGACAACGTCAAGCATTCAACGATACTTACCCGAATAAATAAATTAGGACTCGGTAAACGGACGTACGACTACGTGCGCGATTTTCTCACGGACAGGACAGCGAGGATCACGCTAGGAGAGCTCGAGTCCGGAGAGGTAGGGATGGGCAGCGCCGTCACCCCACAGGGCTCGCTGATATCGCCCATGCTCTTTAACCTCGCACTCGTAGGATTACCGGCTAAATTGGAGGAGATTGACGGGCTATGTCACAGCCTGTACGCCGACGGCATCACCATGTGCATGGGTAACGCAGGGATGCGACGGCCAAGTGGAACAAACTCTACAGAGAGGCATCGACACGGTTCAAAGTTTCTTAGAGGGCACGGGCCTTACCTGCTCCGCTGAGAAATCGGAGCTACTAGTCTACAAACCTACTCGCCGAGGTCGCAAACCCAAAGACGGCGAACACAACGGAAGGAACGCGGAGGGAGAGATACGGCTCACGACCTCGGAAGGCCATGTCATTCCCAAAGTAGAGAGCATACGAGTTTTAGGCTTGCATCTCGCCGCCAACGGGCACAACGGCGAAACCATTCGCAAGTTGGAAAACGCAGTAGATCAGACTATCAGACTGCTAAAACGCATTACAAACAGACACAGCGGTATGAAAGAAGGCAACACAATTCGGCTCGTGCAAGCCTTCGTCCTCAGTAGAATCACGTACGTTGCCTCTTACTTAAAGTGGCAGGTCGCCGAGAAAGCGAAATTAGAACGCTTAATCAGAAAAGTATATAAGCAAGCCTTAGGGTTACCAAGGAACACGAGCACAGGGTAATTGTTAGAACTAGGGTTGCACAACACGCTCGACGAATTAATAGAAGCGCACGACATAGCTCAATGCGAAAGACTTACAAGGACGAAAACGCGTAGGTGCATCCTCGAAAAACTAGGCATAATTTATCACACGCAGCATGGAGAAAAGGCAGACGTGCCTTTTCTCCATGCAAACAACATGCTTCCGGAACATCACGTCGACAGAAGAAACAAGAGAGCGCAGGACCTGCAAAGGAAATTCGGCAACTGCAAAGAAGCGGTCTTCGTGGACGCGGCCCGATATGCGCGCAGGCGAGGCTTCGTGGCCGCGGCAGTCGATTGCGAAGGCAAATGCAAGACGAGCGTTACGGTGCAAACCCCACATGTCGAGACACCCGAGGAGGTGGCCATTGCCCTGGCAGTGGCCACCACCGAGGCCGAAATAGTCATCAGCGACTCGCAAACAGCGATACGTAACTATGCTAACGGCCGGGTCTCCCGAGAGGCACTGCGAATACTAAGGAATAACGAGGGCAAAATCCGAAACAAAAGCGGCACGTTCCTCATGTGGACGCCCGCACACACCCGCACCCCACTGGCCGGCACCGAGGCGGCACACGCGGCGGCTCCAGAGCTCACGAACCGAGCCGTTGCGGAAGCCTTGGCCGATGCCACATGCGTGGGGGAGTGGGAGTGGGGGGAACGTATGACTAGCTATAATGAAATAACGCAGCACTACAAGCTCAGTAGACGCAAATACCCACCACCACATAACAAATTAAGTAAGAAGCAGGCAGTTGCGTGGAGACAACTGCAAACCCACACGTACCCAAATCCAGTGATCTTTCGTCTATGTTACCCAGATCTTTATTCGACGGATAAATGTAGGGCATGCGATGCCAGGGCCACCCTGGGACACATGCTATGGGAATGCTCGAGTTTAAACGACGAAATAAACAGGAACCACGAGGAGGCAGTCTCTAACCGCAGGGCGCGCTGGGAGGTGGCTCTGCTCAGCTCCGCATTAGAAGATCAACTCTGGGCCGTCCAGCGAGCCGAGGAAGCCGCCCGAGCCCAAGGGCTCGCGGCCGAAGCCTAGGCCGGGGCTAAGGCCCGCCCCGACTTAACTTCGCAGGACCCTCAATAAAGTTGTTCAATTCAATTCAAAAATCAGAAACATGGGCCAGATGTAAGATGAGCAGCGCGTAAAAAACAAAGACGGAGGCCGAAGGAAGAAACGTACACAGAACAAGCGCTTGTCATTTCTGCGTACCTTATTTTGTCACCGTTTCTTTACGCGCTACTGATTTCAAGACATGCACCTTTACTAACCTGCCCAACCTACCGCACTTGTCAGATTGCAGAGAGCAGAGAGATAGATGAAAAGTTATATTTCAGGAGAAAAGGCGTCAGGGCCCTTTGGCCACCCTCCTCAGTGCCTACATCACTCACTGCTTCGCCTTGAAGACACACGTAAATCCACTCCCGATTTTTCCTAATAGAACACTTCATTTCAGGTGAGTCGAGCGGGCAGCCTTCATGGGGAGCATTGAGGCCCACTCTACAAAAGATTGGCACTCCTAGGGCAGACTTTTCACATGTGGGGTAGTCGCCACTTCTAATAACGACTTCACTATTCAACCTGTAATGTGCAACTATAAAACGCGTTGTTTACGGCCTGATTAGAGTCATTGTCGCGCGTACCAACGCGGCTGTGAAAGCGCTTCTCCGTGAACGGCTGTACCAGAGTAGTGGCGCCAGAGCGAGCGCGAGGAGAACTAGGCCCGAGATGCCGTTTCGGCGTCACGCAGCAGGCCGCACCTTTTTTTATGTAGCGTCCGTGGCAATTATATGAACACTCAAAGCGAATTTCTGCCAGTCTGCGTAGTCGTCGGCGTTTCCGTGTGGTTCCGTATGACGTCAACGGCGATGAAATTGTCGCCGCGCGCCGTATACTGTATGTGCGAGTGAAAGCGCCCGAGGGACGCGCGCTTTCACGGGGAGCGAATGTAGGGCGGAGAGCAAACGCGCGTTCTGCGCCGTGCTCCCTGAAGGGCTGCCGAATTAAGCGTCTCTTTCCTCTTTTACAATCACCATATATATATATATATATATATATATATATATATATATATATATATAGAGAGAGAGAGAGAGAGAGAGCAAAACGCGACTCTCGTCGCGCGAAAGGCCGTGTGGGGACGGGAGAGAAGGAGGTGAGGCGACGTTTAGCTGCGGCACCAAATGCGTAATTATATAAGAACGTTGCGAGGCGAGAAGGTGGTAAAGACTTGCGACGCTGCTCAACGAGCGTCCCGTTCTGATCTTGTCGAAAACCTCCGAGCCGCCGCCCCCACAGGTACCGGCAACAGTCACCAACGCCGCGCGCGTTCGGTGCGAACGCGGGCAAAACGCCGACGGCGTCGACAATAGACGGTCCGGTCTATTCCGGTCCGGTAATTCACGGTCCGCTCCGCTCAGACCGTCGTGTCCGAACGATTCGCGCAGAGCCGCTCAGCGGAACGCTAGCGGGAACGCTAATGCGCGTGCGCACAACGCTCATATCGGCAGTGGAACGAAGAACGCTGCCCACGGTCCGCTACGAAGCCATTTGAGCGGAGCGTTAGGGTGCGTCTACTGGTTGCTTTGCCGTTTTACAGCCGCGCTGAGCGCGCGTGGTCGGCGTCTCTGGCAGACGCGCTTGTCAAACAAGCCAAATCAACGCAGTTCATGCAGCCAGCGGTGTGCGTAAACGTTAGCGGAGCGGAGCGTAAGCAACGCTCTGGTAAAATTGTCTAATAGTTCTGCGCGTTGCTGGTGCTGCTGCATTCCAAGTTTATACAGCTTATAAAACTACTATCCTTACTTCGTATAGCTCTCTACTAAGTTGCTATCGCAATTGATGCTTCGCCTTTCGGATGAAACTGCGACATTTTTTTGATGTGATACCGCTTGGGTCACTGGGGATGTGTCAGTATGTATGTCCCGCTCTTCAACGAATGTATTAAAAATTTAATTATGCGGTTGTACGTGCCAAAACCACGATCTGATTATGAGGCACGCCGTAGTAGGGGGACTCCGGATTAATTTTGACTACCTGGGGTTCTTAAAGTGCACCCAATACACGGCACACGGGCGTTTCTGCATTTCGTCCCCATCGAAATGGGGCCGCAGTGGCCGGAATTTGATCCCGCGACCTCGTGCTTAGCAGCGCAACGCCCTAGCCGCTGAGTAACCGCGGCTGGTAATGAACGTATTTGATGCCAACATCGGTGACTAGCTAATTGCCACTGGGAATGTGCCGTTCTGTAATGACAAAAAAAATAATTTTCAGAGCCCTTCCACTACTGTGAAGATGGAAGCCTGTGAATCTGTGACTATGGCGGGTCTGCTGTAGTGAATATTGCTATAGTGAATTTATATGTTATCATTATCGACTGTATTGAGCGTCTTTGGCATGTTCGTCAAAGAGCAAGGACACCGGCGTCTTGTTTTCGCCCGTCGCGATGGCCAAGTAGTGCGTTTGCTGTGCCAAGTCGACCCGCGACGCCGACGAGATCTCTCCCGCGCCTGCTGACGGCGGCTCATACCAACACTCCCTAGACTACTAGAGAAGGCCGAAGCGCTGCCTCTAGTGACGTGATGTGCGTCATCATACGGAGGCGGCCGTGCATGCGAACGCGGGCACAACGCCGATGGCGGAGGTGGCCGCGCATGCGAACGCGGGCACAACGCCGATGGCGGAGGTGGCCGCGCATGCGAACGCGGGCACAGCGCCGATGACGTCGACAACAGTTCTGCGCGTTGTTGTGAAGCAGCGTTCGCCGAACTTTTTTTTTTGAGTCTTTGGATGTTTCTCGTTGTGTCAGGATGCCGTAGGCGTCGCTCCGTAGGGCTCCGTGTGGTTGTGCTATTTTTTTGTATTTTCTGTGCCTAACGTGACTGACTGCCGACGACGGGCAGCTGCAGCGATGACAATGTGACAGCACGATTCCGAATAAGTGTTGTGTACCCCGCTACAGCTGAAACTACACGGAAAAGGGCAATACCCACGTGTTCAGGTTCCCGCGAGATAAGGAACTGCTCAAGAAATGGATTCCTGCAATACCACGACAGGACCCTACGGGTAACTCGAGGGTGAGTAATCTCCATATTCCTGATTACTATTTCATTTTGTGGAATAATGAGTAAAAAGCTATTTCGTTGTCGTGCTAAGTGAAATAGACGCACGTCTGTGAGTGCGCAGCAGGCTTTCGTTGTAAGTCTCCGCAATATCGCATCCTGGTGTGATCGTGCTTAGCATGGGGTCTTTGTTCCGCGGCGGCTCCACTTTAAAAACAGCGCTTATCTCGTAATTGCGGTTCGTAGACAGATGTTGTCTTTAATCACATTGATTATGATAGGTATTACAACTATATCCATTAAGAAACGTACTGATATCCTTCCTTTGTACACAGAGGAAAGGTCTGCATTTTTATATGCCGCGAATAACGAAAATTTTAGGTTCATTTATCTTTACGTTTTATAACTATATCATTGTATTGTATTTAGCTTATGGCCCCAAACCAACTTCTTGCCTGCGATGAGGAAAGAGCTAAGAAAAGTGTGGTTTTAAAAAATACTCCACTTTACTGAATTCGCGTTTATGGTGTATTAGAGAGAGGGAATGCGTGGGTGATATATTTCATCAGGCATGCGAAGCACATTTCTCCCCAGAGCACATCCTGAGGGAAACGTCATACTTGGATGATGCTTCAGGGAAAACAGTTACGGCTCCTTTGCCTTATCCTCGCCTTCGAAAAAAAACGCAGTGTCACCGAGATTTCCACACTGTCCGTCGTATTTGTCGACTGAGAGCACCACGCGGGACAGCCGTGATACCAAGCCGATCGGTCTAGACGCTTTAGCTATGCAAAGAGCTCTTGCGGAATCCGCCGAGACATTTCGTCTAGAGGAAGAAGCCGATAAAATTGCGCGAACTGAGGACATAGTTGCTCACATGAGACTACAGAAATCAACCTTCTGGCACACTATTCAGAGCAATGAGCGGATAATTCTCCTGCACATCGTTGAAGACGAGGCTCCGTGGATTAAGTATTCTGTGACCATCAAAGCGGACTTGGTTGTTGCGTTTCACTTCATGAAGTGCTTGACCACGAAGCTTGGGTCTAACGCGTTCCACCTACGGCAAGGAGCAAGAGGGAACTAGACGACTTTCTCGATGGCGTCCAAAAATGGGACAGCCAGCTTGAATAAACTACTGAGAAATCGGAAGATATCCTCAAAGCCATTTCTTTCCTGCTCGATAAGCTGAGCGACACAGAGTTTGCACCCTCCAATTCATTCGTGAGCAGTTGAAGTTGCTGCCAATGAACAAGGTTCGGAGGCGTTATTCAGCTGAATGTATGGTGTTCTGTTGCCTTTTCTTCACAATTTCGCCCCATGCCTACAAGTACGTGCGCAGCTACGGGAATGTCATCTTGCCACACCCCATGACGATTAGATCTATATGTTCATCATACGGCATGAACCCTCAGCTGGAGCATGAAAATTCGGCGTTCCAGAAATACGTGGCTAGAAGGATTTCCGACTTGAATGACCACCAGCGCACTGTCACACTGATGGTGAAATCCACATTAAAGCCTTTTTTATTACAAAGGTGACGGTATCTCTGGCGTGGCCCACAGTTCAACTGGAGCTGCTAACAGTGCACTCGTCTTTATGGTGCAGAGCCTAACGTGCAAGTTCAAAGAAGTGGCCCACATAGTGCCCGTCCGTGGTGCCGACGCGAACTTCTTGCTCGAGTTGCTGAAGAACGTCATATGTGGGCTGGAGAAAATCGGCTACAAAGTAATATGTGTCGTAACCGATAACAACAAGGTTAATGGAAAGGCCATGAAAAAGTTCTACAACTCTGTGCTTTGCCTAGGCGACAATCATCCAACTTTTCTTTACCCACATCCATGTTCGGTTGAGAGGCCATTGTTCTTCATTATAGACACTGTGTATTTGTTGAAATGAATTCGGAACAACTGGCTCCGCCAACGCAATGACCAACACTGCTTCTCGTTCCCGGATTTCCACGAAATAATGACTCAACAAAAGTGCATGCTCTCGGCGTCTTTCAACACCCTGAGGGATGTGTACGACATTGAGCTCGGCCAGCTACTTAGATATGCGTATACATTGTCCCGAAAAGGTATTTTCCCATCAGACATCGAGAAACAGAACGTAAAGCTTGCGTTGCAAGTATTTAACGACGCCGTGCCCCCGCCCTTCGAGTCACATTGCAGCCAAACATACGGTGAATCATGTTGAAAGGACCGCGAGTTTCATAGAAATAGTTGTTAAATGGTGGAAAATTGTCAATGTGAGAACTCCGTGCAAAGACACAAGACTGAAGGATCAGTTTCAAGAGCCAGTGTTTTCCACGGACGATCCCAAGAAAGCTTTCCTTTACAACTAGATATTACTAGAAGCAGACATACAGCCCCTCTTCATGCCACCAGAGAAGTCGCAACTATGCATAAATGCCAAGAGGTCAATAACCATTGATGCAATCCCAAGAAACATACACCCGACCCACAACGAAGGGCGGAGAAAAGCTAGAGCGAAGGCAATCCTTGGCAACATTAATCGTAACGAAACGCAAGTCCTCTTCGTTGACGCGGCCAGATATTGGAATCGAGGCGCATACGCGGTCTCTGTGGTGGACGCCCTTGGATCACTCGTCAACGCAGCCACGGTGGTTACCAACTTCACTCACGAAGCAGAAGAAATGGCCATCGCGGTGGCCCTTCGAAGCTGCAAAGAAGCCTCCGTCATTTACTCGGACTCAAGAACAGCCATCAGAACCTTCTCGGCGGCCCTCGTCTCTAGGAAAGCAGCTACGGTGGTCAACAACATCTTCCAAGAAACGGGAGGAGATAACCTCACGTCCCCACACATCACATGGTTCCCGGCCCACATGGGCAACATTTCCGGACCTCCTGACTGTAATCCGAATGAGCGGGCACACCAACTGGCGCGAGAACTCACATTCCGCGTCTGCGGTCCGCCCCCTCGCTTCAACCCAGCCTGGAGGGATTTAGACAACAAAGACCCGCTTGTATCATACCACGAAATCACTTCAAATCATAGGTTAGCACGAACAATTTTTCCTCCTCCTCACCAAAACCTCAAGAAAGCACAGGCCGTCACTTACAGACAGTTGCAGACTAGGACGTACATCACACCAACAACACTAAGCAGGATCAATCCAGACTTTCCTACTGCATGCCGACACTGCGGCCACGAATACAACAACTTCGAACACATGCTCTGGCTGTGCCCTGCCAACGCGAGCACGGACTTTCCTGACCAGTCCTCCTGGGACTCAGCGCTCAGAAGTACAGAGCTCATCGCTCAGCTCAAGGCTGTCCAGAGGGCCCGGGCCGTCGCCGAAGGACTATGTCTACCGGCCCCGACCTAGGTGGAGCCACCGGATAGATTGGCGGGGCCTCCGGCCCCGCTTTATTTCTTTCTCCTCAGGACCTAAATAAAGTTCGTACTCACTCACTCCTTTACAACTTTCTGAACTGGCTGGACGAATGGAAGGAAAATACCAAAGATTATGACAGTGGTAAGCTTACCTATAAAACTCATGGTGCTCTTCATCAGACGACCTATGGCCTCATTGAACGGCAGGTACTGTCTTAATGAGCTCAAGCTGTCTTACGTGCTCCTTGGAAAAATTCGAACTGATGGCCTTGAGCATCGCTTTGGGAAGTACAGGCAGCTTGCTGGAGCTCAATATCACGTATCCATTCGGCAAGTTTATGAATGTGAGAATAAGTTGCGCCTTCAGAACACTTTGCCGCTGGTGGACAGAAAACTTAGAGGCTGTGTTGACGAGGACCAGCAGTGGGATGGCCTCGAAGAAGTAGGTGAAATGTCGCGGCCTAACAGCAATGTGGTAGTCTCTGAGCAGACGCTTACCAAAATCAAGGACTTCGTTCCCGTTTTGTTATATGTCGCGGGATATGCCGTTTAGGTCACGCTTAAGAAGCTCAAGTGTGAGAGTTGCCGAGCAGCCTTGACTGTGAGTAAGGAAATAACAGTCAGCGTGGAGGAGAAGCACTATGACCTTATTAGACAGATAGATCGAGGAGGTCTAGTGCAACCAGCCATCTTTGTGGTAAATTCGGTTGCCCATAAGTACGCAGTAGTTGAGCAGCTTTCAAAGAAAAGCGAATTCCTCAGCATGCCCGGCCAGCGCAAGGTATATATCATAGTGACAGAGCTCACGAAAGAGCTCCTCATGAAGGAAGAGAGCCAAGATTTCGACGCCTGTGACAACGGACACTCGAGTGAACTGGTGCTGAAGCATGTGCTATGGTGCAGCACCAACATACTACTGAAAAATTTTTGCTGTGGGATGAACGATAACATTGCCGGCGTCAGCTCGAAATCAAGACAGAGAAAATTGAAAACATTAATCAGCAAGTAGCTGGTCGGACCTTACAAACAAAAAAAGGTTCATGTTCGGATTGCTCTACATGTGTGTTTTGCATACAGAGGCGTACCAACTATTTCTCGAGTGGGGGGGGCAAACCGCAGATCTGACTCTCTCTCCATATATATATATATATATATATATATATATATTGTAATGGGGTTTATTGACGACTCAGAAACGCGACCGTCTCAGTTGAGCGTCGGACACCGAGAGCGCGAGCCCGTCTTCGTCGGCGGGCCGATGATGATAGTGCGTCCACAGGGCGCGCCAGTCACACAGGGCGCCAGTCTTCTTCGCTACAACTGCCCCCTGGAGAAGAAGGAGCCATCCTGGCGACTCAAGGAGAGGAGAGGACAAGGGGGTCGTAATACGGTTTAAGTCTCTGGAGGTGGACTGTCTCGCGTCCACGACGCCTCAAGTCAGTAGATGGCGTTAGCGGCTCGACGACGTAGTTGACCGGCGTCGTCTGTTCAACGACGCGGTAGGGACCGTGGTATTGAGAGAGGAGTTTAGAGCATAGACCAGGGGTGCTTGAAGGTATCCACAGCCAGACTAGTGAGTCCGGCTGGTAGGTGCAGGGAGGTCGGTCATCATCGCGACGGAATTTTTGGAGACTGGTCTTCCGCCGTGAACGAACGGGCCAGCTGACGGCATTCCTCGGCATACTTGGAGGCTTCAGACAGAGGCGTGCCCTCTGATGGGTCAGGCCGGTAGGGGAGAATGGTGTCGAGCGTACATGTAGGTTCACGGCCATATACGAGAAAGAACGGCGAAAATCCCGTTGTGGCCTGTGAAGCGGTATTATAGGCGTACGTAACATATGGCAAAACGAGGTCCCAGTTGGTATGATCCGATGCCATGTACATGGATAGCATGTCGCCCAAAGTACGATTAAACCGTTCTGTTATGCCGTTCGTTTGCGGATGATAAGCTGTACTGGTGCGATGGACGGTATGGCACGCGGTCAGAAGGGCGTTAAGAACTTCGGAAAGAAACGCACGCCCTCTGTCACTAAGAAGTTCCCGCGGTGCCCCATGACGCAGTATGAAGTGATGCAGTAGGAAGGACGCAATGTCGCGGGCTGTCGCTGTTTGCAGTGCCGCAGTTTCTGCATAGCGGGTGAGGTGGTCGACAGCGACAATAATCCAGCGATTACCAGCTGATGTGCACGGAAGAGGGCCGTAGAGATCGATGCCGACGCGGTCAAACGGTCGGGATGGACAAGGAATGGGCTGTAAAGGACCAAAAGGACGAGGAGCAGGAAGCTTGCGTCGTTGGCACGCTATGCACGAGCGAATGTACTGTCGCACAAAATTATACATGCCACGCCAATAAAAGCGGGAGCGAAGCCTGGCGTAAGTCTTGAAGAGGCCGGCATGGGCGCATTGCGGGTCCGAATGGAGAGCGGAACAGACATCTGTGCGCAGATGGCGGGGAACGACGATCAACCATTTGCGACCGTCGGAAGCGTAATTTCGACGATAGAGAACACCATCCCGCAACTCGAAATGAGAAGCGTGGCGGCGGATAGCACGTGAAGGGCGTGTTGTTGAAGTGTCAGAAATGTAATCCATAAGTGCCGCAATCCAGGGATCTTTACGTTGCTCCACAGCCATGTTGACGGGCACAGGCGACGAAAACGCCGATTCGATGGCTGTAATGCAAGTCATGTCACTTGGTGTAGGCGACCGAGAGAGGGCATCCGCGTCGGAGTGTTTACGGCCAGACCGGTAAATGACGCGTATGTCGAAGTCTTGTAACCGTAGAGCCCAGCGCGCAAGGCGGCCAGACGGATCTTTTAAAGTCGATAACCAACATAGAGCATGGTGATCTGTAACGACGTCGAAGGGGCGGCCGTACAGGTAGGGTCGGAATTTTCCAAGGGCCCAGATGATAGCCAGGCACTCCTTTTCGGTGACGGAGTAGTTAGATTCCGCTTTCGTTAGTGTTCGGCTGGCGTAGGCTACTACGTATTCATCATGCCCACTTTTTCGCTGTGCAAGCACGGCACCAAGTCCTACGCCACTGGCGTCGGTGTGGACTTCCGTGGGGGCCGTGGGGTCGAAATGGCGCAGTACGGGAGGCGAAGTGAGCAAACGCCGCATGGTTTCAAACGCATCGTCGCAAGCTGTGGTCCAAGTAGAAAGTCGTGTGTCGCCGCGAAGCAGCTGAGTCAACGGAGCAATGATGGAAGCGAAATTCCGGATAAAACGACGAAAGTAGGAGCAGAGCCCGATAAAGCTCCGAAGTTCTTTCAGAGACGTGGGTTTCGGGAACTCGGCGACGGCGTGAAGTTTCGAAGGATCAGGGAGTATGCCATCTTTCGATACGACGTGTCCGAGTATAGCAAGCTGCTTGGCTCCAAAGCGACATTTCTTCAAGTTGAGTTGGAGGCCTGCCTCGGTGATGCACTGCAGGACTTGTTCGAGACGGTACAGATGTGTGGGAAAATCTGGAGAAAAGACGACGACATCATCAAGGTAACATAGGCATGTCTTCCATTTGAGCCCACGAAGCAGATTGTCCATCATTCGTTCGAATGTAGCAGGGGCATTGCAAAGCCCAAACGGCATAACGTTAAATTCATATAGGCCATCTGGGGTCACGAAGGCTGTCTTCGGGCGATCGGCAGGATCCATAGGCACTTGCCAATAGCCTGAGCGTAAATCGAGCGAAGAAAAATACTCCGCGCCTTGCAAACAATCCAGAGCATCGTCGATGCGCGGTAAAGGGTAGACGTCTTTGCGAGTTATCTTATTAAGGCGGCGGTAGTCAACGCAAAATCGAATTGAGCCATCTTTTTTCTTCACCAGGACTACAGGCGACGCCCAGGGACTATTAGAAGGTTGAACCACTCCACGCTCAAGCATTTCGCTTACTTGGTTTTCAATAACATGGCGCTCCGCGGGTGATACACGATAAGGCCTCTGGCGCAGTGGTGCGTGGGTGCCGGTGTCGATCTCGTGACGTACAGTCGATGTGCGGCCTAATGGGGCGTGTTGACAGTCGAACGTAGATTGGTATTTCCGTAGAAGGCTGAGAAGCTGCGAACGCTGCGTAGGGCTCAAGAGGGCATCCACTGAACTATGGAAGACGTCGTGCCTAGGCTGGGAACAATGCAAGCTATAGGTCAACGAGTTCATGTCTGAACAGGTGTCGTCAAGAGGCGCGTCAAAGATGGTAACCGAGTCGGCAGACTGAAGACGTCCAAGGCACTCGCCACGACGTAAGACGAGTGGCGTGCCCTTAGCGTTGGAAACGAGTAGTCTCGTGCAGCCACCACTGACAGTTAGGACAGCGAAGGGAAGGGAACATTGTCGGCGAACAAAAATGTCCGATGGGACAAACAGGGCAGTAGTGTCAGTGGCGAAAGTAGAGCAGGCAGGCGCAATCACCGAAGAGTGCGGAGGGATCGTAGTGTCTTCTGTAACGACCAGTTTGTCGCCGAGATCGTCAAGTTCATGTGAGCGGGTGTCGGGAAGCGGAGAAAATTCAATTTCGGCGCGAGAACAATCAATGACGGCCTGATGATCGGAAAGGAAGTCCCACCCCAAGATGACGTCGTATGAACAGGATGAGAGGACGACGAACTCGACTGTATACGTGTATCCTTCAATGACGATGCGGGCGGTACATGCGGCAACAGGGGTAATGCACTGGGAACTTGCAGTCCGGAGTGACAGCGCAGATAAGGGCGTCATTACTTTTCGAAGCTTGCGGCAAAGTTCTTCCGTAACTACTGAAACGGCGGCGCCTGTGTCGACTAATGCCAGTGTGACGACTCCTTCAACAGACACTTCGATTACGTTCGTCGGAAGAGAGCGAGGCCTTGTGTGGTTCGACTGGAACGCAGTTCTCGCCTCTTGAACTGCGGTAGCTAGTTTTCCTGCTCCGATGGGGCCGGACGCCGCCGCATGGGGGAAAGTGAGCGGCGACGAGGGGATGGCGAGCGACGATCACGGGCAGAAGGAATGACGTTGCGCGTGGACGGCAAGTGCGAATCACGTGGCGGGGAGAAGGACGAAGCTGGCGAAACGTAGGAGGAGACAGGTTGGTCATGACCTTGAAGCCATAAGCGACGGCGACAGAGCCGTGCCACGTGACCAGGGATACCACAGAAGAAGCACACGGGGCGATTGTCGGGTGTACGCCAGGGTCCCGTGCTAGCTGGTGATCTGGTGGTGTACACTGGAGGGATTGGACGTGGCGGTGCAGCAAACGGTGGCGCTGAAAAAGTCGATGGGGGTGGCCGTGCTGCAACCTCGGCGTAGCTGAGAGGTACAGACAATGGTGGCGCTGCACGAGGAGACTGTATGGCTTCGGACACTTGTTCTTGGAGCATTTGACGCAACGGAGGAGCCAAGGACGGCGTAGGTCCGGGGACAGCGGTGAGTAGGGATAGCTGGCGGGCGACTTCGGAGCGTATAAATTCCTTGATTTCGCCGAGCAGATAGTCGTTGTTAGTGACAGCGGCTAAACTTGCAACGGAAGCATCGGGAACAGAAGAACGTCGAGTGAGCAGACGTTGCCGCCTGAGTTCGTCGTAACTCTGACAAAGTTCAGCTACCTCGACCACGGTCCGCGGGCTTTTCGAGAGGAGCAGTTGGAATGCGTCGTCTTCGATCCCCTTCATCACGTGATGGATCTTATCAGACTCAGTCATCCATGGATCGACGCGCTTACAAGGTCTACAACACCTTCTATGTACTTGGTGAAGTTCTCACCGGGTTGCCGGGAACGGCTGCGCAAGCGCTCTTCGGTACGGAGCTTCCGCACCTCAGGGCGACCGAACACTTGCGTAATGCGCGCCTTGAAATCGGACCAGGTGCGAAGGTCGGATTCGTGGTTGTGGTACCACACGCTAGCGACACCCGTAAGATAGAAGTTGGCGTAGCTGAGCTTCGTAGCATCGTCCCATTTATTGGGGGCACTCACCCGCTCGTAGATCGAGAGCCAATCTTCGACGTCGTATTCGTCGGAGCCGCTGAAGATGGGAGGATCGCGTTGACGCACGGGGCCAGGACAAATCAATGTTGGCGGTGCCGGAGGTGTTGTTTGGCTGGCGTCGTCAGGCATGATGACCGGCAGCGTCCGATTGCGTAGTTCCAGGGTTGGGGAAGTAGAACCCAGCACAGCTCCACCAAATATGTAATGGGGTGTATTGACGACTCAGAAACGCGACCGTCTCAGTTGAGCGTCGGACACCGAGAGCGCGAGCCCGTCTTCGTCGGCGGGCCGAGGATGATAGTGTGTCCACAGGGCGCGCCAGTCACACAGGGCGCCAGTCTTCTTCGCTACAATATATATATATATATATATATATATATATAACTTGAGCGATGCGAAAAGGTAAACAGAACAACTGTTTAATTTCAGCAGTTTCGACGTGTGGAAAGTTGTTCATCAGGAATTTATTGTAAACCCAGATGAAGACCAGGCCACCGGTTTAAAGTGTTGAAATTAAACACTTATTCTGCTTACCTTTTAGCATCGCTCAAGTTCTTTGCGTTTGCAAGGTCGCTTGAAGAATTTATTATTTCTTTAAATATGTATATATATATATATTGTAGAGAGGCACTCTAGTGTAATTAATTAGAGCGTAGAGCACTGCAACGAGAGGTTACACAGCGCAGGCAACACAGGCACACGGCTTCGACCAACTCGTCGTCGTCGTCTTTCTTGAAGCAGTGCATACTGCTCGTTCTTCTTCAGTACAATTATCTCCCCGGAGAAAAGGAGCCGTCCCGGCGACCTACGGGCAGGAGAGCACAGGGGGGTCGAAATAAGGCTTTAGCCGCTGAACGTGCACGATTTCGCGCCCTCGGCGGCGCTTATCCGAAGGTGGCTCAAGGGGTTCTATCATGTAGTTCACAGGAGACGTTTGACTGACCACACGGTAGGGACCCTGGTACTTGGAAACGAGTTTCGCTGAAAGTCCAGGGCTGGTGGCGGGAACCCAAAGCCAGACTAGTGAGTCAGGAGCATAGGGTGCAGGAGAGGCGGAAGTATCCCAACGGTGCTTCTGTCGCTGCTGGTCTTCCGTAGTAAATGTGCGGGCGAGCTGTCGGCACTCTTCCGCGTGTGCAGCAGCTTCGGACAGGGCAGTAGACTCCGTTGTGTCAGGGCGATACGGGAGGATGGTATCCATTGTGCAGGAAGGCTCGCGTCCGTAAAGAAGAAAGAACGGGGAAAATCCCGTAGTGGTCTGTGTGGCGGTGTTGTAAGCATAGGTCACGAAGGGTAGAACGCGGTCCCAATTGGTCTGGTCAGATGCGACGTACATGGATAACATGTCGCCAAGAGTGCGGTTAAAGCGCTCAGTCATCCCATTAGTCTGCGGGTGGTATGCAGTAGTGGTGCGGTGAATTACGTGGCATTCCTTGAGTAGGGCTTCTATAACCTCAGAGAGAAACACACGGCCTCTGTCGCTGAGCAATTCTCTGGGGGCTCCATGGCGAAGTATGATGTTACGCAGAAGGAACCATGCAACATCACGCGCAGATGCGCTGGGCAGAGGCGAAGTTTCCGCGTAACGCGTGAGATGGTCTATTGCCACAATCACCCAGCGGTTGCCGTCTGAAGTACTCGGCAGGGGCCCGTAAAGATCAACTCCGACGCGGTCAAAGGCGCGTCCTGGGCAAGGCAAGGGTTGCAATGGGGCAGCTGAGGAACAAGGGGTATTCTTGCGGCGTTGGCAAGCGAGGCAGGAGCGCACATATCGGCGGACGAATCGGTACATTCCGCGCCAGTAATAACGGAGTCGCAGGCGCGCGTACGTTTTTAGTACTCCTGCATGCGCGCATTGCGGGTCATCGTGAAACGCTGCACATATGTCCGAACGTAGATGCCGTGGGACCACGAGTAACCATTTGCGGCCGTCCGAGAGGTAGTTACGGCGGTAAAGGAGTCCGTCACGAACAGCGAAGTGGTGTGCTTGGCGACGCAGTGTACGGTCAGAAGAAGGCGCTGATGGGTTGGACAGAAAAGCCAGCATAGAGACAATCCATCGATCCTTCTGCTGCTCCGAAAGCATGTCCGTGGCGGTGAGGGAGGACTCGCATATCGGTACCTTCGAATAATTGGGCTGGCCTGGCATAGGGGAGCGGGACAGGGCATCCGCGTCCGTATGTTTACGGCCAGAGCGGTACAGCACTCGAATGTCGTACTCTTGGAGGCGGAGCGCCCATCGAGCGAGTCGACCTGAAGGGTCTTTTAAGGACGACAGCCAGCAGAGGGCATGATGGTCAGTTATTACGTCGAATGGGCGGCCGTAGAGGTAAGGGCGGAATTTAGTTATGGCCCAAATGATAGCCAAGCATTCTTTTTCTGTAACGGAATAGTTGGCTTCCGCTTTCGTCAGAGCGCGGCTGGCGTAAGCAACGACGTATTCATCGAAGCCAGTCTTTCGTTGCGCAAGAACAGCGCCAATGCCGACACCACTAGCATCCGTGTGAATTTCTGTCGGTGCGCTGGGGTCGAAATGACGGAGAATCGGGGGTGAGGTTAGAAGACGACGCAGCGTCGTGAATGCGGCATCGCAAAGTGGCGACCAGGCCGAGAGGTCGTGGTTACCCGCGAGAAGCTGCGTCAAAGGCGCTATTATGGTGGCGAAGTTGCGGATGAAACGGCGAAAGTATGAGCACAATCCGATGAAGCTGCGGAGTTCTTTGGTGGTCTTTGGTCGTGCGAATTCGGCGACTGCTTGGAGTTTGGTAGGATCTGGAAGCACACCATCTTTCGAAACAACGTGGCCAAGGATGACTAGCTGTCGGGCGGCGAAGCGGCACTTCTTGATGTTGAGCTGGAGTCCAGCATCGGCGAGGCAAGTGAGAACGCGTTCGAGTCGGAGCAGGTGAGAAGAAAAGTCCGGGGAAAAGATGACAATGTCATCGAGGTAACAAAGGCATGTCTGCCATTTGAGGCCGCGGAGGATGTTATCCATCATTCTTTCAAATGTGGCAGGCGCATTGCACAGGCCAAAGGGCATCACGGTAAATTCATATAAGCCGTCAGGCGTAACGAATGCCGTTTTCGGGCGATCTGACTCAGCCACCGGGACTTGCCAGTAACCAGATCGTAAGTCTAAGGACGAAAAGAATTCAGCGCCTTGGAGGCAGTCTAGTGCGTCGTCGATACGGGGGAGAGGATAGACATCTTTCCGGGTTATCTTGTTCAGGCGTCGATAGTCCACACAAAAACGAATTGTCCCATCTTTCTTTTTCACCAGCACTACTGGAGAGGCCCAAGGACTGTGGGAAGGCTGTATCACGCCGCGTTGAAGCATGTCGCCTACGTGCTCGTCGATGACACGGCGCTCCGTCGCGGACACACGGTATGGACGCTGTCGTAGTGGGACATGGCTACCGGTGTCGATGTGATGAACGACTGTAGCTGTACGCCCTAAACATTGTTGTTGGTGGTCAAAAGAAGTGCGAAATCGGGTAAGGAGGTCGACGATCTGCGCGCGCTGACTCGGAGTGAGCTGCGGATCAATACACCGAGCAAACGTTCTGTCACACGCTGGCTCAGACGTAGAGACAGGAAGAGCCATGGCGTCAACCTGAAGAGGAGTCGAGTCATCAGGCACATCGTAGAGAAAGTTCGGCTCGAATTCGTCAGCAGACCCGAGGCACTCGCCATGTCGTAGGCTTGATGGACACGAAAACGGATTCGTAACGTAAAGTGCGCTGGAGCTCTGGCGAATGGGAAGGATGGCGAAGGGAAGCAAGAAGGGATGACGGCGTGCAGCAAGTTTCGATGGCGTGAAGAGAACTGTAGAATCGTAGAAAGCAGCACAGGAAACGGGCACAAGGGCGGAAGAGAAAGCAGGGATATCGGTGTCGGCGGCGACGAACACTCTAGCAGAAGAAAGAGGCAAATCTTCAGAAAGACTTCCGCAAAATGGAGTAAGCGCAAGTTCTGCACGGGCACAATCAATAACTGCGCGATTAGAAGAGAGGAAGTCCCATCCTAGAATGATGGCATGAGAGCAGCGGGGAAGAACAACAAACTCAATGTGATATAAACTGTCTTGTATGGCGACACGGACGGTGCAAGTTCCTACAGGCTCAATTGGCTCAGCGCTTGCTGTACGTAGCGAAATAGCGGAAAACGGCGTCGCGACCTTTCGGAGCGTACGGCGAAGCTGGTCGGCAATCACTGACACCGCGGCACCGGTGTCGACAAGCGCGTGAACAGCGATACCTTCCGCATAAACTTCAATGACGTTCGCAGGGGATAAGCGAGGGCTTGAGCAGTTCGATGAGATCGCAGTTCTTGCCTCCGGAACTGCGCCTTTTAGTTTTCCTCCACAGCGGGGGGGCGGCGGACAAGGGGGGACAGGGAACGTCGACGGGGAGAGGGAGACCGACGAGTGGTGAAACTTCGAGGAGCAGGAGACGAGGAAGCGAAGTGCGGAACAGGTGGAACATAGCGGGGCTGAGAGTCAGGTGTATTCCCTTGGGGTCTCGCAGTATCGGGAGGGTACCAACCCCGCCGGCGGCAAAATCGTGCCACGTGGCCAGCAAAGCCACACGCGTAGCAGATCGGCCGATTGTCCTGGGTACGCCACGGATTGTGAACAGGGGGCCCAGGCTGGGGTGCACAATGTTGAGCCGGACGTAGGGGCTGCGGAGGCGCGCAGAAGTCGCTTCTGGGCACGTAGTTTGCAGCTGCAGAAGGCGACGCGTAGAAGCCGCTTGCGGGCGTGTAGTGTGAAACTGCAGGCGGAGGTCTTGGACTGGCAACGACGGCAGCGTACGTGAGTGGAACCGGCGCTGGAGGGGGCTGATGAGCGAGAGGTAGTGCGTCGCTCACTTGGTCGTGTATGACCCGACGTAGTTCCGGAGACAAGGAGGACTCAGACGACCGGGTAGCAGGCAAAAGGGACAGTTGACGCGCCACTTCCTCTCGAACAAATTGTTTGACTTGGTCGAGGAACGCGGAGTGGGCGGGAGCAGCATTGAAACTGTCGGTGAGGGCCGAAATCGTGTCGTCCGGCGCGGCAGCTCGGCGCGTAGTGAGGCGTTGTTTGCGGAGCTCGTCGTAGCTCTGGCACAGGGTGATCACCTCGTCAACCGTTCGAGGATTTTTCGCCAAGAGCATCTGGAAGGCATCATCGTCGATGCCTTTCAGGACATTCTTTATCTTGTCACTTTCTGGCATAGTGGGGTTGATGCGCCGACAAAGGTCAACGACATCTTCAATGTAGCTGGTGAAGTTTTCACCCTTTTGCTGAGCGCGACCACGCAAGCGTTGTTCCGCACGAAGCTTTCGCACAGCAGGGCGACCGAAGACCTCTTTGAAATAATTAGTAAAAGCAGTCCAGGTGGTAAGGTCGGATTCATGATTCCGGAACCAGAGATGAGCGACTCCAGAAAGATAGAAGTTGACGTTAGTCAGCTTATCCTTGTCGTCCCATTTGTTGTGCGCACTTACGCGGGCGTATGAGGAGAGCCAATCCTCGACGTCATGATCGTCGGCGCCACTGAAGACAGGAGGATCGCGGTGGCGTAGGGCACCGGAGCAGACAACAGGCGAAGCCTGGGGAGGATCGGGCTGTTCGGCGTCCTCAGGCATGGCAGAGACGGGAGGGAGCGTCCGGCTGCGGAGTTCCAGGTCGGTAAAGTGCCCAGCACTTCCACCAAATGTAGAGAGGCACTCTAGTGTAATTAATTAGAGCGTAGAGCACTGCAACGAGAGGTTACACAGCGCAGGCAACACAGGCACACGGCTTCGACCAACTCGTCGTCGTCGTCTTTCTTGAAGCAGTGCATACTGCTCGTTCTTCTTCAGTACAATATATATATATATATATATATATATTTAAAGCCTAGATAATATGAATAACGAACACTAGAGTCCCTAGGTTTCACTTCTCTTCACTTCTATAATATATCGGTCCACCAACCAACAATTTTGCATGGTGGACCGATCTTGTTCAATGACTACAGTAAAGTCCCGCATCACAGTCTTTTTTTAATATAATTACCAAAATATGAAACAAGAAGAATTGAGAGAGAGAACAGGGGGGCGGGGCAAGAAAATCCCTCGATCGCTACAGCGGTATCTTCTCAGTGCTCTCCGAGTCTTGCCCTTCATCATCAGCAACATTGTGGTCATTGACCTGCATCCCACATGCTGCATCATAGTGTCACGAAAGGTATTGGGCAAGAAAAATAATAGGCTACGTGTGGTAATAGGCAGTAAACAAACCTATGGACCTTTCTTAAGTGTTCCTATCGCGAAGCCCTAGTCTTACGAGGGATTTGCACTATGAGGAAGACCTAGTCAGATAATAACCAGACAAAAAGAGAAAAGAAAGAAAGAGGGGAAAAAAAGAGGAAAGGATGAAGGCAGCACGCAGTTATAGCTTGGAGGAGTAATGGGAATCGCACTGATTGTCGGAACAAATACAAAACATAGAAACCAAAGTAAACTAGGCAAGATGAAATATCAACGTATTGAAAGTAATTCGATACAAAAACAAATAGAGTAATACGGCGCGGAACGTCGCGGTGAGACCCGGTTGGTACTTTAATTTCCACCGGTAAAATAGTGGATATTCTTTCAGCAGTGACCACGTAGTGGATTTTTGTATACAAACCTTTCTTAATTAATAATTTATTGGGACCTATGCACGATGTTAGGACAGGTTCACAATATTATTAAGAAGGCTTCGTATAATTGTTCTAAGTTGTGAATGAAGTGCGACGATCTTTGCTTCCGTTTAATGGCATAACTAAGGCTGCTGGAGAACATCGACTTGTATTGTGTTAAATCATAATCATCACCATCAGCCTATATTTTTGTGCACTGCAGGATGAAGGCCTTTCCCTGCGATCTCCAATTACCGCTGTCTTGCGCTAGCTGATCCAACTTGGGCATCAAAATTTCCAAACTTCATCACCCCACCTAGTTTTCTGCCCTCCTCGACTGCGCTTCCCTTCTCTTGGCACCCATTCCGAAACTCTAATGGTCCACCTGTTATCTACTCTACGCATTACATGGCCTGCCCAGCTTCATTTCTTTCCCTTAATGTTAGCTAGAGTATCAGTTATCCCCGTTTTTTCTCTTATCCACAACGCTCTCTTCCTGTCTCTTAACGTTAGGCCTACCATTTTTAGTTCCATCGCTCTTTGTGCGGTCCTCAACTTTATCTCGAGATTGTTTATTAACCTCGCAGTTTTCACCCTATATGTTAGAACTAGTATATAGAATGCAATTATTGCACACTTTTCTTTACAACGACAGTGGTAAGCTCCCAGTCAAGAGTTGGCAATGCCTGGCGTATGCAGTCCAACCCAATTTTATTCTTCTGTAAGTTTCCTTGTCATGATCAGGGTCCTCTGTGAGTAATTGATCTAGAAAAACGTACTCATTTACGGATTCTAGAGACTGAATGACGATCCTGAATTCTTCTTCCCTTGCCAGGCTATTGAATATTACGTTTGTTTTCTGGACAAACACTCTTACACTTTTTCGGTTAAGATCATCAATAACTTGTTGTAATTTATCCCCATCGTTACTGAATAGAACAATCTCATCTGCAAAGATAAGGTTGCTGAGGTATTCGCCTGTGTCGAATCAATGCAACATCAAATCGAGGTATTTTGAAAATAAGATTTCCTAGTGTGTCGATGTGAGCTTTATGTTTATTTAGATGCAGTCTGAACGCGGTCTCAGTTTCTCACAAGTTACAGGTTCCATTATTTTCAATGTAAAGCTAGAGATGGAACGCTAGGAACGCAGGATGAAGTCATATGTCTGCAGACTTTGCAAAGTTGTTTGCCGCGTGGTTTGCAATTTCTTTGTTTTCAATCCGTATATTTGAGCGTTGACGGGGATTTTAATTGGGTTCATTTTTGTGCAATAAACATCTCCTGGAGGCTCTGTGAAAACTCAAATCCGATGACGCACCTTCTGGCAGTCGCGTCAATGACGCCGAACGTTACTTAGAATGTGGGGTAAGATTCGGAGAGCATTGCGATTGTATACCTGAAACCAATGGGTAATTTCATTAGCCCCATTTTCTCTCGCTTGCTTTTCATTTCAACCACAGAATGCGTTCCAAGTGGATCCGTCTTGTGAACTTTCCAGCTAAAGTTCTTAAATTGCGATATGTGTCAACAATAAATAGTTAAAAACCTAATTAGTAAATTTTATTAACTATTCAAATATGCATTTCGATTTCTCGTGCATAAAATGTTAGCCTCTATGACTAATTCAGCCGAATGTCTAGAATTGTGCCACCTGGCACTGATGACAGTTAGAAAATTTGACAATATTCTTTGAAACGCCCAGTATAATGGCTCATAGGACGACAGTGTTAACTCGTAACCAAAAACAACCGTATGCAAGTGCGACATTTAACACTACATGAACGACAAATCTTCTTAGGCACAATAATCGATGGCCGGATTGCACACGTAATGCCGCTGCACGCACTCCGTAGTGGCCAACAAAAAAATGTGATCGCGTAAGACATGTGCGAACTCTGCCCATGTTGGATCACAAAATGTATCAGATGTAATAATATTTCGGAAATTGATGGCCTTTTGTGTAGTACATCTAATGCAGGTTTTCAGCGTTTTAATTTCCCCATCAGTCATGTACAGCAGCTCTCGCGAGTGCTATATTTCTTTCTCTCTTCTTTTTGCTGATGACTGCAATTGAGGCACTTTGATTGAGTAAACATAACCACAGATGGTTCTTCCATTCAGAGAAGCTCCACTGGTACAGTAGGTATGTCATGAAAATCAACTGCAGCAGAAACAAAATTTGCTGTTTCACAACGTCCGCGGCTTGTGAGCTTATTGTCCTCCGAGGCGCCGTGGATTATATTAGCCGCAAAAGGCAAATCAGGGGGCAATCATCAGTGATTCAAAGGCAGCCATAAAGTGTATTTTGCAGATATTCTTTTCGGGTCATTTGAACAACTCGTATCGGAGGTACGAAAAATACGTGGTTGCTTAGAGGTTTCACTGTTGGGCTGCTAAGCACGAGTTCGCGGGATGAAATCCCGACCATAGCTGCCGCATTTCGTTGGGGGCGAAATGTAGAAAACACCTGTGTACTTATACTTAGGTGCACGTTGAAAAACTTTATGTGGTCCAAATTATTCAAGAGTCTCAGACTACGACATGCCTCGTAATCAGAGGTTGATTTTGACTCTTATAACTCCATATTTTTGTAACGAGAAATGCACTATCATGTGATCACGAAAGGACGAAACTGTGTGGTTCAGCGGCTGCCGTGTCACTGGCGACGACCTCATCGGTGAAGCTGCTAGAAAATCAGACGAGCGAAAGCACTTAGATGCACGAAAGCACTTAGTTCTACAGGGCTTATGACTGGCACATTTCAGTCACCGATTTGAGATTGCGATCTGGGCTCCAGACACTAGAAACTCGCCGCAAGATGCACCGTCTACAAACAAAGTATAAAATCGTTTATCGACCACACTAAAATGAAATTTGACAACTACATGGAATTTATTGAATCGCGAAAGAACAGTGGTGCTCACACTAAAAAATTAACATTGCCGTATACTAGAACAAGCGCATATCTTTCTTCCTTGCTGCGCAAAACCACACGCGAATAGAACTCCGTTTCGCAATGCGTGGCCAATTCAGCCCCTCCAGGTTCATATTTATCTGCAGTAAAGGTGTACTTGTCATCTCATTCGTTCTTTTGTTTTTGCTTCTTTACGTATTCTGATGTTTCGTTTAAGACGCCTTTCCTATTGGCAGTAAATGTAATGCCGACAACGTATTTCTTTGTACTTGCGTATTAGAATATCAGTTTCAAATCTGGTGGTGTTTCTACATCACCTGCTTTTGCTTCTAAAAGGAAGTCGCCAGTAGTGTTAAATAAAGTAAACCCTGTTTGTATACCTTTATTGATTGTTACATTGTTTACAATGGTTTTGCAAAACTTGTACTCGCAGATTAGTGGTCTACTCGAGATCAATATATAACACATCAGTGTTGTTCGCTTTAAATATACCATTAAGCGCAATTAACCGAATTGTTATATCACTTTTCATTCCTGGGTTACACAGTTGTAAACTTATTAATTTCATTTTCTGAAAATGTGTGACCTTTGTCAATTTTTATTAAAAAATGGACAACCTAACTCAAATGTTCCCAATCAACAATCACTACGGGGTTTAACTTTTTCGTTTAAATGCAAGAAACCACATCAAATGCGGTGCAGTTTTTGCCGAGCAAAACAATTTCTCCTTTGCTATATATTTAGATAGGAGCCCCAGTGCTAAAGCTTCCTATTCAATTGGAACAGTGGCACAAACCTTTCTTCACTCACCATCGATTGTATTCTCTCGACTTTTCTTCGCAACAACACCTGTTGCCGGGTATTCTTCGAAAGGAAGCAGTGCCGTTTCATGTACGCTTTATGCATGCATGCTCATTTTTCATTGGAATGGCTGACAGCGCCAAGGGCAAAAGGAACGCTGTCGAGAGGACTATAGAACACATCTTGTGCTAACCTACATCATTTGGAAATAAAAGACGACATTCTTACAGCTGGAACCTGCTTGAAGGAAAACCTTTTACATTGTACAAGACCTTGGGACCACGACCTTTCATATCCAAGCCTTAAAAGCCCGCAAAAGCGCTGTTGCGGTTTCCTTTAGGAGCCGGACTCACCGACCATCTGCGATAGAAAACCGAGACATTTCAATACGTCGATGACATCAACGATGTACTTTATCTGCTTATATTAATCTCTTCCTCCCCTTTCCATTTGCCCCATTGCAGAGTAGGTGCTCAGTCTTAGCTTGCTTCTCTGCCTTTTATTTATCCTAGTTACCGGTTACCAGTTACCAGAGGAGCTTTGTCAATTTATTTCTTGGATCATCGACCTAGATGGTCTAAATAAATGTTTTCTATTTCTCTTGAATTTTGCTCTAATCTGACACTTGTTAAGTGCGTGTCTTATGCACATCTTTAACTTTGTCACCATCCCGTCTGCACTGCCATTATAATCAACTCGAATCAACTCGCCTAATCTTTCGCCACATTATGACGGTTCCTTTCTTTGGTCCCAAAACAAGCTTTAAGTGAACGAAAGTCTGCACGATATCGTTGTACATTGTGCAAAAAAACTAATTTGCCTCATATATGTAGAAACATACCGGACGCACGTCAAGATGCAATAGAGGCATTCAATCAGCTCGGCAGGCTACTCATGTTGGCGAATTTTTCCTTGCAGCGATATAAAATATTTCATTGACCCGCCTATCCCAAAACAAACTTTAACAACATCTGGAACTAAAATGCGTGACCCTAACATCGGACTGTTCTGTAAGATCTGCAAAACAATAAATATCTAAATTACGTACGCGACTATTAGGAGGAGAAATGGGAAACATCACAAATATGAACTTGTATTGGCGCGAAAAGGAAGATGTGGCGAAGTACTCACCTAGCACTGCAAGAAACATCTGGTCTTTGCGATCCTGTCGGAACCATCCTTCCAGGACCTGTGTTAGACTATTTGAGAAACGTG